>NC_059360.1:4762500-4770000 GCF_019703515.2 Myxocyprinus asiaticus
GTGGGCTCAGGGTGGTATGGCCGTAAGCGAGTGTCACTGCTACCAGCAAGCTATTTAAAGCAAGCGCACTGCATGCATCCCTATGCTGCTCTCCCCTCATTGACACATCTTATGCTGCAGCTTAAAAAAAGAACAACAGACCCTTTCTTATCAGACGTTGTCTATGTTATTTGTTGTTGTTGAAAAGGGACGTGGTTTGCTAAAAGAGGGCATACTCAGCTGCACAATTAAATGCTCAACACGTAACAATTAGCCAGTGGCCAAAGCAAACTCTTCCCTGCTCATAAAATGACCTCAGCATGCTTTCTTTCGGAAATGTCCACCAAATTTTTGGCAGCACAGCACTTTGTTTGCACTTTCCTACGCTGTGTGTTGCTGTAAAGGAGCAAAAAATAAAAATAGCCTCTCTACTGCCCCCTAGAGGAAGCAAGAAAAATGATTATGATGTCTTTTACCACAGAGAAAGCTAAATTAAAGAAAATCAACCAATCTCCAAGGATAAATAAATAAATCCCTGTTGAAGAAAGGGGGAGTGTATGAGTTTAAAAAAAATTAGGAAAAGCTTACAGCACCTGGTATTCCCAGGCAGTCTCTGATCCATGGACTAACCAGGCCCAACCCTACTTAGCTTCCGAGATCAAACGAGATCGGGTGGGCTCAGGTTGGTATGGCCGTAAGCGAGTGTCACTGCTACCAGCAGGCTATTTAAAACAATTGCACTGCACGCATCCCTATGCTGCTCTCCCCTCATTGACACGTCTTATGCTGCAGCTTAAAAAAAAAAGAACAACAGACCCTTTCTTCTCAGACGTTGTCTATGTTATTTGTTGTTGTTGTTGAAAAGGGAGGTGCCTCCTCTCTCCTCATTCAATTTCAATGGACCAATCCACAATGCCTTTTCCTGCATACCTGTGCCATATCTTCCATGTGGTTTGCTAAAAGAGGGCATACTCAGCCGCACAATTAAATGCTCAACATGTAACAATAAGCCAGTGGCCAAAGCAAACTCTTCACTGCTCAAAAAATGACCTCAGCACGCTTTCGAAAATGTCGTCCACATTTTTGGCAGCACAGCACTTTGTTTGCACTTTCCTACTGTGTATGTTGCTTTCAAGAAGGAGCAAAAAATAAAAATAGCCTCTCTACTGCCCCCTGGAGGAGACAAGAAAAAGGATCAGGCTGTCCTTTTCCACAGAGAAAGCTAAATGAAAGAAAATCAGTCAATCAACCAACCAACCAATCTACAAGGAGAAATAAATAAATCCCCATTGATCCAGGGGGGGAGTGTATGAATTAAAAAAAATTTGGAAAAGCAAAAGCTTACAGCACCTGGTATTCCCAGGCAGTCTCCCATCCAAGTACTAACCAGGCCCAACCCTGCTTACCTTCCGAAATCAGGTGGGCTCAGGGTGGAAAGGCCATAAGCGAAGGTCACTGCTAGTAGCAGGCTATTTATAGCAAGCACACTGCATGCATCCCTATGCTGCTCTCCCTCATTGACACATGTCTTATGCTGCAGCTTAAAAAAAAGAACAACAGACCCTTTCTTCTCAGACGTTGTCTGTTATTTGTTATAAAGGGAGGTGCCTCCTCTCTCCTCATTCAATTTCAGTGGACCAATCCACAATGCCTTTTCCTGCATACCTGTGCCATATCTTCCATGTGGTTTGCTAAAAGAGGGCATACTCAGCCGCACAATTAAATGCTCAACATGTAACAATAAGCCAGTGGCCAAAGCAAACTCTTCACTGCTCAAAAAATGACCTCAGCACGCTTTCGAAAATGTCCTCCAAATTTTTGGCAGCACAGCACTTTGTTTGCACTTTCCTACTCTGTATGTTGTTGTAAAGGAGGAGCAAAAAAATAAAAATAGCCTCTCTACTGCCCCCTGGAGGAGGCAAGAAAAAGGATCAGGCTGTCCTTTTCCACAGAGAAAGCTAAATGAAAGAAAATCAACCAATCCACAAGGATATTTAAATAACTCCCTGTTGAAGAAAGGGGGAGTGTATGAGCTAAAAAAAAAATAGGAAATGAAATAGCTTACAGCACCTGGTATTCCCAGGCAGTCTCCCATCCAAGTACTAACCAGGTCCAACCCTGCTTAGCTTCCAAAATCAGGTGGGCTCAGGGTGGAAAGGCCATAAGCAAAGGTCACTGCTACTAGCAGGCTATTTAAAGCAAGCACACTGCATGCATCCCAATGCTGCTCTCCCTCATTGACACATGTCTTATGATGCAGCTTTAAAAAAAAAAAAAAAACAGACCCTTGCCTCTCAGACGTCTGTGTTACTTGTTGTTGTTGAAAAGGGACGTGCCTCCTCTCTCCTCATTCATTTTTATTGGAGCCTTCCACAATGCCTTTTCCTGCATACCTGTGCCATATCTTCCATGTGATTTGCTAAAAGAGGGCATACTCAGCTGCACAATTAAAAGTTCAACACGTAACAATTAGCCAGTGGCCAAAGCAAACTCTTCCCTACTCAAAAAATGACCTCAGCACACTTTCTTTTGGAAATGTCCACCAAATTTTGGCAGCACAGCACTTTGTTTGCACTTTCCTACTGTGTATGTTGCTTTCAAGAAGGAGCAAAAAATAAAAATAGCCTCTCTACTGCCCCCTGGAGAAAGCAAGAAAAAGGATCAGGCTGTCCTTTTCCACAGAGAAAAGCTAAATGAAAGAAAATCAACCAATCTCCAAGGAAAAATAAATAAATCCCTGTTGAAGAAAGGGGGAGGGTATGAGTTAAAAAAAAAAAAAAGGAAAAGCAAAAGCTTACAGCACCTGGTATTCCCAGGCAGTCTCCCATCCAAGTACTAACCAAGACCAACCCTTCTTAGCTTTTGAGATCAGACAAGATTAGGTGTTTTTTTTGTTTTTTTAGCAATCCAGGAGAAGCAAAAGCTTACAGCACCTGGTATTCCCAGGCAGTCTCCCATCCAAATACTAACCAAGTCCAACCCTGCTTAGCTTCAGAGATCAAATGAAATCAGGTAGGTTAAGGGTGGTATGTTTATAAGCGAGTGTCACTGCTACCAGCAGGCTATTTAAAGCAAGCGCACTGCATGCATCCCTATGCTGCTCTCCCCTCATTGACACGTCTTGTGCTGCAGCTTAAAAAAAGGAACAACACTCTTTCCTCTCAGACATTGGCTATTTTTTGTTTTGTTGTTGAAAAGGGACGTGCCTCCTCTCTCCTCATTCAATTTCATTGGAGCCATCCACAATGCCTTTTCCAGCATACCTGTGCCATAGCTTCCATGTGGTTTGCTAAAAGAGGGCATACTCAGCTGCACAATTAAATGCTCAACACGTAACAATAAGCCAGTGGCCAAACCAAACTCTTCCCTGCTCAAAAAATGACCTCAGCCCGCTTTCTTTAGAAAATGTCCTCCAAATTTTTGGCAGCACAGCACTTTGTTTGCACTTTCCTACTTTGTATGTTGCTGTAAATAAGGAACAAAAAATAAAAATAGACTCTCTACTGCGCCTGGAGGAGGCAAGAGAATGGAGCAGGCTGTCCTTTGCCACAGAGAAAGCTAAATGAAAGAAAATCAATCAATCAACCAACCAATCTACATGGAGAAATAAATAAATCCCCATTGATCCAGGGGGTAGTGTATGAGTTAAAACAAAAAAGGAAAAACAAAAGCTTACAGCACCTGGTATTCCCAGAATGTCTCCCATCCAAGTACTAACCAAGCCCAACCCTGCGTAGCTTCCGAGATCAGACGAGATTGGGTGGGCTCAGGGTGGTATGGCCGTAATCGAGTGCTGCTGCTACCAGCAGGCTATTTAAAGCAAGCGCACTGCATGCATCCCTATGCTGCTCTCCCCTCATCGACACATCTTATGCTGCAGCTTAAAAAAAGGAACAACACTCTTTCCTCTCAGACATTGGCTATTTTTTGTTTTGTTGTTGAAAAGGGAAGTGCCTCCTCTCTCCTCATTCAATTTCATTGGTGCCATCCACAATGCTTTTTTCTGCATAGATGTGCCATAGCTTCCATGTGGTTTGCTAAAAGAGGGCATACTCAGCTGCACAATTAAATGCTCAAAACGTAACAATAAGCAAATGGCCAAAGCAAACCCTTCCCTTCTCAAAAAATAACATCAGCACGCTCTTTCGAAAATGTCCAACAAATTTTTTGGCAGCATAGTACTTTGTTTGCACTTTCCTACTCTGTATGTTGCTGTCAAGGAGCAAAAGGGGGGTCACGTGACGCCATGCAAAAAGCAGACGTGTGAGCGACGAGCTCTGCGCACTTTGCTAAATTTTCAATTATTTTCATGTTATAATCTGGTGAATTTGATACACCCAGTTACACAATTGCTCTTTGATGCAAAACATGGCAAAAAAGTCAAAATCCTCGGGCTCTGGAGACATAAAAAGACACTTACGTGTTCAGGATGAAAGCCCCGACAGTCCTACAGACCTGGGACTCAATTTGGATGGCGCGGCAGGAGCGGAGATCCAGCGTCAGTTGTCCAACATGTCGGTGATGTTGACGAAGGTTCTTGCTGACTTGGAGGATCTCGCTGTAATGCGTCGATCGATTACAGCGATGGAAATAAAATTCTCTGAGTTAGTCACGAGTGACTGATGTTGAGAGACGAATCAATTTTCTGGAATCATCGGAGAGGGAATTAACCGCTAATCCGCCCGCGACCAAAGTTGATTTGGAACATCTCCTTGAAAAGCTTGAAGATCTTGAGAATAGAAGCTGCAGGAATAACGTTCGAATTGTTGGAATTCCTGAGCATGAGGAGGGCAGAGATATGGTGAAATTCCTAGATGAGTTTTTCCTGAGTCTGCTCGACATAACAGGCCATAAACTGGAAATCGAGCAAGCTCACAGAGTCCTAGCTCACAGATTTGCTGAGGGAGACAGGTCCCGATCAATTCTGGCCAGATTTCTGAGATCATCTGATATACCAGAACCATAATATTTTCTTGTTCCTGGACTTTGCGAACTCGACGAGAGAAACGCGATCGGTTCAAGGAATGTAAGAAACTCATACATCAGAAAAAGATCTTGTTTGCTCTGATGTTCCCGGCCAAACTGAGAATAGAAACGAAGGTCGGTCGCAAAGTATTTACATGTCCAAATCTGGCAATGTCTTTTATAGAATCAATAACTGAATAAACTGTTGGATGTTTCTCATGTGAGTGGGTCAACTCGCTGTACTTACTCTTGAGGAAGCTGGGCGACATTATGGGTTTTTTGCATTGGCTCCACCGAGCGGCTGGAGCTTGTTTTGTGAATAACACTTTTTCTTAAAGAAACTTTTGCATTGAAGTTCCCTGCCAGTTTGAGAGTGGACACTACGGATGACCGCAAAATATATACATGCTCACACGAGGGATGTCTTTTATAAAGCTGACGGATTGTGTAAGTCATGGTATATATGTTTATACGGCCTCCGAGTGAATTGACACTCCAGGGACCGTCCGGGGAACCGGGATGCCAGTTTTGTTTCTTTTTGTATTGGTTCCGCCTAGCGGCTGCAGCTTGATCTATTGAATAACACTCCTTTGAAACAGCTGTGGATTAATCTGTTCGTTCTTCGTGCTTATTCCTCTTGCTGGCTGTAGTTTGTTTTTAGTTTTTTTTACAGGACATTGGAATGATTACGTCATCCGTTGAACTCATAACAGCTGGCTCACGGAACATTCGTTTGTCTGTCCGAGGAATCTGATCGGTTTTATATCAGCTGGAATTTGTTTTGTGGAGGATCACACCTTTGAGACAGTTCTGTGGATGAATCTACACATTCTTTGTGTTCGTTTTTCCTATTGACTGGGTTTGTTTTGCAGAGTATTTTCTGTTATGTAATTTTGCTTCACAAATTTGTGAGGCAAAAATGAGCAATCTGATGGCAAAGTTGTCATGGGGGCTCACGGGCGTTCATGGACCTTTTGAGTTTAGAGGGATTGTCACCGGTTGGCGCTTTCTTGCACGTGGTTAATGTGCACGTCTTTCTTTTTTCTGTTTGTTTTGTTCGGGGAGATGTTCGGGGTTTGATTGTTTCACTAATGGGGAATGTGGTCTGTATAATTTTGTTTTTGACACACAATTTATTTTTTCCACTATATCACAATGTCAAATGTTAATATGAGTGTACTAACTCTCTCCACATAGAATGTGAATGGTTTGGGGCACCCCATAAAAAGAAGGAAGGTTATTTATTTTCTTAAATGTAAGAAATATGATATAGTGTTTCTTCAAGAAACACATCTCTCCCCGCAGGAAGCGGAAAAATTTGGGAAGATATGGGGTGGACATGTTTTCTTTAGTGCTGGCTCAAGTAAGAGTAAGGGAGTTATTATATTGGTAAATAAACATCTACAATTCAAATGTCTCAAACAGACTAAAGATAAATTAGGAAGAATAATTATTGTTTTAGCTGAAATTCAAGGGCAAAGTCTGATTTTGGCTAATATTTACGCACCTAATGTTGATGATCAGGACTTTTTTATAGATCTTAAAGGGATGTTGCAAGCCGCACCCCTCATGATATAATATTGGGAGGAGACTTTAATCTTTTGATGGACTCAGTCCTTGATCACAGTGAAGCAAAAGTGTGTAAGTCCCCTAGAGCAACATTGATGCTTGGTCTTTTGGATATTTGGAGACTTTTGAACCCATCCGGTAGGGACTATAAATTTTTTTCATCAGTCCATAAGATTTATTCTAGAATAGATTTTTTTTATTATATCCAAATCCCTAATTTCATCTGTTGTTGATTGCTCAATTGGAAACATTTTAGTCTCAGATCATGCCCTGGTGAGTTTAGAGGTGATGCCACATATAGAGAAAAAGAAATCATATAGTTGGCACCTTAATGTATCCCTTCTGCAAATGATTTCCAACAAATGTTAAAGACTGAAATCAGTGTTTATATGGAGACCAACTGGTCCTCAGTATCCTCTGTGGGCGTGGCTTGGGAGGCACTTAAAGCAGTTCTTAGGGGCTGGATCATACAGTATGCCTCATTCATCAAAAAATCCATAGCACGAGAACTCGTGGAGTTGGAAGGAAATATTAAAAGTGCAGAGGCAGAGCTGAAGCGCCGTATGTCAGCTGATGGCCTCAGAGAATTGACCCGATTGAAATATAGATATAATACTATTTTGTCACGGAAAGTGGAGTTTTGGTTATTCAGGGCAAGACAGTCATACTTTGAGTCGGGTGACAAAGCAGGGAAGCTTTTGGCTAGATATATAAATCAGAGAGAGTCTCTTTCTATCATTCCCTCAGTGAAATCTGCTGGTGGTGAAATATTGACCTCAGCCATTGATATTAATAATGCCTTTAAAGAATTCTATATTGATCTTTATAGTTCCACGCCTTCGTCTACTGATGAAGATATTAGAAACTTTGTGGAACCATTAGAGCTTCCTAAACTGACGATTGAGCAAAAAAACTCTTGATTCTGAGATAACCTTAGAGGAGCTTGACGAGGTAATTAAGTCCCTACCTACAGGCAAGGCTCTGGGG